>NC_056732.1:450045831-450050831 GCF_019279795.1 Protopterus annectens | reverse complement strand
AAACAAATTTTAAATAAAAAATACAAATCTGCCTCCCATACTGACATTTTCCCTTTTTGGAAGACATGAAACAAACAACACTAAACATAAGAGAGAGAGACAAGGAAGAACCCCAACAGGGCACTTACATGAACCACAACAGGGCACTTATCTGAAAAATGGATTTGTAACCAGAATAGATGAAAGGCGTTAAGACTGGCGGCAAAGAAGTTCTGATGTGTGTGTATCCATACGTCACTTTTGTGTACTAGGACGTGTGCAGGGAGAAAACGTATGATATGTGGCACCTGTAGATACTGAAGCCTTGGTACACTGGCCGGAAGATGGGCTACCCTTTGCAGGAGATCCCTTATGTTAGGAATAGTGCAACAGTGATATGGAAGGACATCATGACATACAACACGTACCTCTGCTGTAACAATAAGAAATAATCTTTAGGATTAACCCTGTCTGAAAGCATTTGATTTTTTAAGTACTGTTCTTCTCTCAGCAGTATTTCATGTTTCTAGCCAGCATTTTCTGCTTTAAGTAAGGCTCTCTACTGAAAGATGTTAGGAATAACAAATAGTATGCTCAAATGAGGACAAGTACTTATACTTGTCTGTCGTGATAGGCATTTGCTGATTCTAGGAACAGATCTGACATCATGCAGTTTTCTTAAAGTCACAAGATTTCTTTGGAAAATTTTGGAAAATGTTTCACAAAATGTGGTTAATACTTTTTAAAAAAACAGGCTGAACTTAAGTATCTGCTGAATAAACGCAGGAAAGAGCAGCACTTAAATTATGCCAAATCAATGTACTTCCCTACACAGTTACAGACGGACATAAGGCACTGTAAGAGGTCCCAAGAAAAACACATCACACACATTTAACAAAATAAAGACTTTTAGAAATGTGCATAAAGGGAAGCACATACAAAAACTGCAGACAGAAATCAGAAACATTCTGTTCAATTTTCAAACAGACTTCATTCTATACAAGAATAATAAATGTAGTCATATTTGAATCCAGAGTCTGAAATAAGGTTTGAAAGTTCAATGGTGTAAAGGTTAAAAATCTGAATGAAGGAGGATTCCTATCCAAAAATGTAACATGCTAATTGAGTTTCTTAGCAGTTGATAGAGTGTTGTGAATTAGTGCTCCATACGGCAGAACAGGACGTACCAGATGTTAGAAAGCTGTGTAATTCAGGTGTTTCCCAGAGTGAAGCAATACTAGACTTATTTATGTTAGTTACTTGCCATGTGAGTATCTGTTACAAAGCAAGTTGTACAGTATATTTTAATTTCAGGGATTTCTTTGAAATTGTGTACTCGGCAGTTGTTAAAAATTGGAATTTCAAAACATGAAATTCTGGTTAGGTCTGTTGGCAAAGACACAAAGCCCTGACTTTTGCACCTGTGACCTGTATTTGACCAAAGCCATAGATGCTGGAAAAGCTGGCACACAGTAAGCAGGGCAGGAGCAGCAATTGTCTGTTTGCCCACATTGGGGGGGGGGGGGGGGGGATCCCATGTGTCAGAATGCATGTGTCCTATGACACAAGCATTAGCAAAAATCATGCCATGGCAACAGGCAGCAGCAGCTGGTCACAAAATTAAATAAGATCCAATTCTTACAGCAAATGACAGCATCCTTCCTAGCAGTCAACTTTCACCTCCCATGGATATGAAATGGGCTCAGATCTTCCAATACCGCCCTACTGACTGTTACCAATTGCCTACATAGCTCAGGCCAATCTCTTTATTCCTATGCAGTTGCTAAGGCCTATGTAAGCAATTGGTAACAGTCAGTAGGGCGGTATTGGAAGATCTTAGTTGACGTGCAGTATTATGGAAGGTGAGCAGACCAGAGCGGGCAGTTATTTTATTTGGTTTGCATAGCAGTTGACGGGGCAGGAGAAGTTGATTGTATTTTAGTAGGTTAGGGAGTTCTAACCATCCTAGTTGTCTTACGGAGAGGCAATGGTGAGAACGAAACTTGGCATTGGTTGCAAATTTTGAGATTTTATTGTAGCAGGTAGACAGTTTCAGGTGGTCAGATTTGTTTAGGTTAGTTACAACTGGGGAAGCGTTTAGTAAGGTGGAGAGTAGATGGGTATGAGAGATCGTGATTCGGGATTCCTGTGTGAGGACTTAAGTTTTACTAACATTAACAGGCTCTGGTATGTGACTGTTTATTGCTTTTTAAACAGGTTTATATCTGACATATGGGAGTGTTAGTGTTAAAAATTCATGGTCTGAAAAAGTTCTCTGTGGCAGAAGTTAATGAAGAGGTTCTTGGGTGATCACTTGGTTATAGTATCATAGGAAGTTACTAGGCTATTGGCCTTGAGGCCCTTACAACCCTAGCCAAGAATTTAGCCCATGTTTCAACAAGTCATCACCTTGTGCCACTGTCCAGCAGAGACACAGGTGGAATCCCAGGGGTGTATTTTCTGTTCCCCATCCAGTTATCCAGGTTGCGCTAAAAAAGGTTTAAGGAGTCATTTTAAGCCAAGCCAAGCTTAGTCCAATTTTATCAAAATATTTCTGATGTGTGTCAATACCCCAATGAATTTTACAGTTATGAAACTGGCTTGTACATTTCAAATGTTCACAGGCTGCTTGTCCATTAGAGGCATAGGTGTCAAACCAGGGGTAAATTTGCAAATTCCCATCCACTAGTCCAAGTTCCCTGCGAATTGTGTTAGGGCTAAGCCAAAAAACATAACAACCCAACAGGGCAGCAACTAATAACGAAAAATAAAAATAAAAAAAAAAAAAAAAAACAATGCGGACTAAACTCCACTTTATTACCACTGATAGTGTAGATTTTGTTAGGGCTAAGCTTTGCTTCACATGGATGGGACGCCTGATCCAGAGAAGCGGTAATCTTTGACGCACATACTTGCCCCTCCAACATATCCTACTCATTGCTGCAGACTAAGTTTAGAGTCGTTAGACTGGGTACTGCTGATAATTGTTTTGCAGATGTGCAGCAGAAACATCAGTGTGGGATTAGTGGATGCCTTGTATGCTAAGCATAGACCACAGCCCAGCATTCTGTAGAATACAGAGTACAGAGACAGGGCTTTCAGATGGTCCATATAGGACTTTTTGTTTATTCTACGCATTCTTTTTGTGAGAACTTTCTGTGGTCTTTCAATCTGTTGCAAGTGCCTGTTGTAAACGCCAAAGGGTGCATTGCACTCTGACTGGTCTGATGAGAGCATAGTAATCGGGAACAATGACCTCTTTGAACTGGATGCCATGCCCCTACTTATAAGTTGTGCAACACAGAAAGACTTTTTTACCACAGTAGGCATGTGGTGGTCAAAGGTCAGGTTACTGTCAACATACGTTCCCAGATCCCTGATCACTGGAAATACTTTTAGGAGTGTATTATCATCATCAATGTGGAGATTTCCATGGGTAGCCATCTTTTGTTTTTGTCCACAGCTCTGACACCAGTTGTGTCTGTGTCAGGCCCTCTTGAAGGGGTATCAGTGTCTTTAGGGGATTCAATGACTATGCCTACTTTACAGGTGTCTGCAAACTTCAGCCAGAGGCCCCTGACTTCAGAGAAGTAGATGTCAAAAAGGAAAGGCGCCAGCACTGACTCTGCTAGTGAGTGGCCTCTTTATGGAGGTAGATTCCCATATCCTAACTTCTTGTGTTCTGTCAGTGAGCTAGCTGGCTATCCAGCGTTTATCTAAAATCCCAGAGTGAGACTGTGTTGAATGCCTTAGCCAGACTGAGGTTGGCAACGTGCAATGTTTTACCCTCATCCAACGCTACAGTGACCTTCTCAAAGAATTCCACCAGGTTAAGTAGACATGACCTGTCTTTGACAAAACCAAAGGGGTAAACGGGTAGGGTCCAGTGTCCATACATTTCCTATGTCACTGGTTATCAGATTCATGAAAATTCTTTACACAGCCTCGCAAAGAAGGCTAGACAAACTTAAGGGTCTGTAATTTCCTGGGCTTATGGAAGTCCACCCCCCACCCCCCATAGAGAAATAACCATCACAAATCTCCACTTATTAGGCACAAAGACTGTAAATACTGTCTGGAGGTTATGGTTAAACAGATTCTAGCGAGCCTGATGAGTCATGTTTCGTACTATTCAGAAGACATCCTGGGATATTATCAGAACTTATCAAAGCAGTGTTTTTGGGCTAGGAAAGCACAGTGAAGACGGGCATTTTCCGAGGGGTCATATGGGTGATGGGGGAGTTAAATTTATCAGCCAATAAATTTGCTATATCCAGTGGCTCTGTATAGGTGGTTCCATTCACCATAAGTTCAGCACAATGTTGGGTGTTGCCCTTAAGGTTGAGGGCATAACTGAAGAAAGCTTAATGACTCTCCTTACCTTTGGAGGCTTTTTCATCTCATATTTGGCTTTGGTTGACTGGACTAGTCCCTTGAGCTTCTTTAACAGATTGATAAGGAAGTTTTTAGCTTGTTGGGCAATGCCCTTCCAGATTCTGGGCACAGATTTTCTTTCTTTTTTTATACAACCTATTCATACTAGAACTGCACTGTGGGGTTTATCTCTGGAAGTTGTCCTATGTTTACATCAGGAAGGTACAGATGTCTCTGCGCAGCTATTTACATGATTGTACAGGGTTTCTGTGAAGAATTCACCAAAGGCAGCTGTGTTCTCATGGTTATGGGGGGTGTAATTTTCCTACACTGTCGCTTAGTAGGAGGTAGTTAGCCTTGGAATAGTTTTAAATGTTCTGAGGTGAGCTGACACTCCGGGCTTAATATTTATTTCAAAGGAGACAGTTTTGTGGTCCAACCTGACCAATGAGGACTTTACATTAGGGGAATACATCACCACTCCCCCTCCCATGTTTGTGTAGACCAGTTCAAGGATATTTGCACCCCTGGTGGGTATGCTGACTAGCTGTTCAAGGGTGTTTGTGTTAAAGCCCAGGAAACTCTGGGCCAGCACATTTGAGGTTGTGAATGACTCCCAGTTAAAGTCATCCATGAATATTGTTTTG
>NC_056732.1:450033331-450040831 GCF_019279795.1 Protopterus annectens | reverse complement strand
TGTAGAAGTGGCAGTAGCCCTAGTGGAGTGAGGCCTAATCCCAGCTGGAATCTCCTTACCATGATGGGAATAACAGAAAGCAATACAAAAACCAATCCACTTAGAAATAGTTTGTTTTGAAACAGGTTTGCCCTGAGAACCCAAAGCAAAAGAAACAAACAACTGCTGAGACTGCCTGAACCCTTTAGTTCTGCTCAAATAATATCGCAACTGTCTGTGTATATCCAAAGTGTGCAAAATCTTCTCCCCTTTATTTTGGGGATTTGCATAAAAAGTAGGCAAATGAATAGTTTGGTTTAAAGCCACACTAGAAACCACTTTAGGCATAAAGGAAGGGTTAGTACGCAAAGACACCCTATCCTTGTGGAAAATTAAGAAAGGCTCAACCGCCATAAGGGCCTGTAATTCAGAAACTCTTCTCGCAGAGGTAATGGCCACAAAAAAGCAGTCTTCCATGATAAATATTTCAACTCAGCAGTAGCTGCAGGCTCAATAGGTTGTAGAGTGAGTTTCTCCAACACAAAATTGAGATCCCAAGCAGGAGTAGGAGCTCTACGTGGGGGTCTTATATTCTTTGCCCCTCTAAGGAATTGCTTAAACAAAGGATGAGAAAATAATGGTGGGTCACAGTCATAGTGAGCAAAAATTGCTGCAGCATGAACCTTTATAGAGGAGAAGGACAAACCTTTGTCCAATAACTCAGTAAGGTACTGAAGAGCAACACTTAAGTTAGGTTTAGAAACATCAAAGTCCTTTGCTGTACTCCAAATTAAAAATCTCCTCCATTTATCTGCGTAAACTTTCCTTGTACTAGGCCTTCTGGCCTCCAAAATAACATTCAAAACTTGTTGTGGAAGCTGAGACCCTCCAGGGTTTAGAACAGAATATGCCAGGCTGTTAGATGTAGAGAGTGAAGTTTGACATTGAGTAAATGACTGTTCTCCTGAGACAGCAGGTGTGGAATCAAGGCAAAGGCCATGGAGGCTCCGTACCAGACTTCTCAGTAATGGGTACCAGTGCTGTCGAGGCCAATCCGGAGCTATTAAAATCATGGTTGGCTTGTCCTGTCTGACCTTCAGGAGTACCTTTGGGAGGAGAGGCAGTGGTGGAAAGGCATACACGTGAAGATTGTTCCAATTGAATGAGAGAGCATCCACTTTCCAAGCTGTGGGATGAAACCTTTTCGTGCAAAACTTTGGCAGCTGGTAATTTAGTGGAGAAGCGAACAGATCTATGTCTGGAGTTCCCCATAACACTGTCAATTTTGAAATACATGAGGATCCAATTTCCACTCGTGGGGATCCATAATTTGTCTGCTCAACACATCTGCTAAGGAGTTCTGTGCTCCTGGCAGAAACCTTGCCTGAAGATTTAGCTGCAAACTGAGAGCAGTCTCCCACAACATCATTGCTTGTCTGCATAGAGGATATGAATGTGTCCCCTTGCTTGTTGATGTACCACATGACAGTTGTGTTGTCTGTTTGAATCAACACCTGCCCTGGAAGAAGTAAATCCTTGAAAGCTATCAATGCAAATTGGACTGCTAACATCTCCTTCAAGTTGATATGTAAATGTTGAAGTCTGGCAGGCCACGTGTCTTGTACCCATTTTCCATTTAGATGAGCTCCCCAAGCTTTGTCTGAGGCATCTGTCGTTAGAATCTGACTCGCCTCTGGTCGGGTCACAGAGAGTCCCTTGTTTAGGTGACATTCCTGAGCCCACCACAAAAATTCCTTTTGAATGCAAGGTATTATCTGAATGGCAGTGTCCATATCTTGGCAGTGTTGCGTCCATACATTTTTGAGATACCATTGTAGCTTCCTCATATGCAGTTTGGCATTGGGAAGTACCAGAATACAAGATGCCATGAACCCCAAGGCTTGAAGGACTGTCCTTGCAGTCAGCCTGGACTGACGAGACAATTGATGGAAATAAAGAGAAAGATTCTGTTTGTCCGGGGTCAAAAGGCCATCTGGGATGCTGTATTCAGTCTCACACCCAGAAAGCACATGTCCTGAGAGGGTACTAGACTGGACTTTATTTCGTTCACAGAATACCCTAGGCATCTTAACACTGCCATCACATACTGTAAATGATGAAGAAGTTCGTCCTTTCCTTGAGCCAGAATCAGGCAATCGTCCAAATAAGGATAGATTTGTATTCCTCTTAGCCTGAAGAAAGCTACCACTGGAGCCAGAACCTTCGTGAACACTCTGGGCGCAGTAGATAAGCCAAAGGGCAATGCAGAGAACTGATAATGAAAAGTCCCAGCCCGAAAACGCAGATACTTCCTGCAACTGGGCCTGATAGGAACATGAAGGTAAGCCTCCTTGAGATCCAGAGTCACCATCCAGTGATCTTTGCCCAGCAGAGGTAAAAGCTGCTGTAACGTCAACATTTTGAACTTGGGAATGTCCAGATATGTGTTGAGGATAGATAAGTCCAAAATGGGTCTCCACGTGTCCCCTTTCTTTGGTACTAGAAACAGGCGAGAATAAAATCCTAGGCCCACTTCTGGCAGAGGGACCGGTTGTATAGCTCCTATTTGAAGTAGAAGAGAAATTTGGTTGTGAGCCTCTAGTCTTTGCTGAGGAGGAACGTCTGGCATGCCTTTGAAAGGAGGCAAGGTAAGGAAATAAAACTTGTAACCTCGGTGTATGATATCCAGTACCCATTTGTCTTGGGTAATTAAAATCCAATTTTCCTTGAAAAGTGCCAACCTTCCTCCCAAAGGTGCTGCCAGGCAAGAGGGATCTGGCAGCTGAAAAAGTAGGTCATTGGGCCTGTTTACGAAAGGACTGGCCCCTACCCTCACTCGAAGATTGTGCAGGTGAACTCCCTGTTCTAGGTCTGAAGGAACTCTGAGCCCTGCCCCTACCACGTCTAGATCTACCCCTAGACTGAGAATCATAAGAAGGATACGTCCACCCCTTAGCAGGCCAATTCCTACTAAACTTTGGAGGCTGAACTTGCAAAAAATCCTTAACAGTCTGCATAGACTTAGCCTTGTCCTCCATTTTCTTCAAGACTGATTCCACAGGTGGACCAAACAACACTTCAGACTGCAAAGGAGCATCCAAAATCCTTGTTTTAACATGGTCAGAAAAATTCTGATCCTTCAGCCAGGCGTGCCTGCGAAGAACTGAACCAGTGGCAGCCACCCTAGACGAGGCCTGCACAGCATCAAAACCACATTGTAAAGAATGCTTACCAACCTGCTCAGAGACATGCACCAAATCTTGTAATTCTTTACACTCAATGCCTTCTGCCAGAGCATCCACCTTAGATTTCAATTGAGAAAGAAGAAAGTTTTGATATTTCAACATATGAAACTGGCAATTCAAAGCCCTCATTGCTAAGGTAGAAGAAGTATAGACCTTCTTTCCCCATCTATCCAAAGCTCTGGCCTCTATCTAGAGGAACCGGATTTTTTACAATAGAGGCCTTGACACCCTTGGGTCCCTGACTAATAGTTTCTGGGTCTGCCCTAGGACTCTTATAAAGATATTTATGAGCCTCAGGCACCCTGTAATACCTATCTGGTTTAACAGGCGCAGGAGGCAGAGAATCAGGATTAAGCGAAGCCTCTGAAAACACATCCTGCACAACATCCAGAACAGGTGGAATAGCTAAGGGCCTATGTTGAGGTAAAAGCAAAAATTCCCTAAGCCTTTTCCGAGAATCAGAGAAGTCTTGGCCTTCCCACTTAAAATGCTCTCTCATAGAGTGAAGTGTCTCTGAAAAAGAAAAATCCTCTGGAGGAGAAGCAGAAGGAGTGGAATCTTCTTCATCAGAATCAGAATAAGGAGAGTACTCCTGCAAGTCTTCAGCCGAAGACTCTGAAACATCTGAAGCCTGTTCAAAACTTCCCAACTCTGGCTCCACCCTAGGCCTCTTATCAGGAGGGGGCAAAGAACCTCTAATCAGAGTAATCAAATCTTCTGCCATTTTAAGCATGTGCTTCTTAGGCACAGACCCTGCTGAACTAGGAGTGACACCAACAGAAGCTAAACCTGGCCTGCCCCTGGGAGAAGCCTTGGAAACAGAAGGAGAGGGCCTAACCACCCTGGGAAGGGAGGGGAGTACAGTAACCTGAGAAGCCCCTTCAGCCTGCCCTGCCTCAAGAGAAGCCACATCCTGCAAAATTAAAGTCTCCCCCTGAGACTCTAAAGAAGTCTCCGTCGGACCCACCGGTTCCACTGAAGCCTCTAAAGAACCGGCGTCCGGAACGGATGACTCATCTTGCCTGGGTTTAACTGTTTTGTCTTTGCGCTTCTTCGTGGAAGCGGGCGCCGGAGAATCCGACGGCATATTATAATTGCACCGCTTACCGAAGACCAGCCTAGCACAATCTAACCTTCGCTTAATAGTGCGCTTATTGAACCTAGCACAAAAGCGACACCCGACTATGTCGTGCTCAGGCCCCAAACAAGGAATGCACAAAGAATGATAATCCCTATGCGGTATCTGTTTCCCACAAGAAATACAATTATTCACTTTTTCTGACATCCGGTACTATACTGAGGCAAGAAAAAAACAAAATAATCCCCCACGGGGTACTTAGCCAACTTGGATTCGGCCTGAAACTCCGAACTCGAAAAATTTCAGAACGCCGAACGGCACTTGCAACGCTGCTTCTGCATCGGACCATGCGGCAAAAAAGACTGAGGATATGACGTCGGTCATGCGCTTTTGTACCCTGACGTCCTGATGTCAGTTTTAAGCGCCTTGACCGACGTCAGCCTAATACTTTGGTATTCGGGCCGACCGAGGACAGCGGACTACCCATATGTAAGGACTACAGCAATGTGAGATGAAGAACATCTGCACTTCTTGGAAGCACTTCTATCACTAGAAGATGTAGATATCTGCCCAATCACAGAAACCTGGTTCAAGGCCTCCGAGTACCCCGGCTTTGCAAGGCTACAATGCCTTCCACACCTTTAGACTGTGAAAACCAAAGGAGGCTGTGTTTCAATCTATATTACAGATAAATTCACCTCCCATCTACTTAGACTGAACAACTCCATGGAGTTACTCCAGGTCCAGATAACAGAGGTTAAGACTCCCATTCAAGTCATAGCCAGTTATAGATCTCCCTCCATGGCTCACGACACCCACGAACCCTACTTGACAAAACTGGAGACAATCCAAATTTTACTGAACACACTAGTTATGGGGGATTTCAATTATCCTACCATCAACTGGGAAACCTATGCTAACCTTAACTTGCTAGCGCAAAAGTTCCTTGACTTTCTTAATTCAAATGCCCTGTACTAAATTGTCCATACCCTGACAAAGGGAACAAACATTCTCGATCTGGTCCTCACCAACAGCACTGCAGCAACTGTCAGACCCTCATTAGTTAAAAGTGACACAAATCAATCACCTTCGAGCTGGCACTAACACAAGAACTCACAAAGGGTAAAATCAAACTAAAAACGTCACTAAAGCAAACTATACCCTCCTAGGTGAAGGTATAAATGCATTCCAATCCGGACACCAAGCTGAAAGTGGTAACTACGCCAAATACACTAAAGCCCTGTACAATCACTTGCATAAGTGTATAAACTCAGCCACACCAGAAAGACTCAAAGCCAGAGCCCAAGTAATAAAAAGCTGCCATGGTGGACATCCAGCATCAACAAACTACAATAAATGCAAAAAAGTTGCTGTCCAAGAAAACAAAGGCAAAGCCCCAACAATGGAAAAGCACCCTCCTCTGCCTAAACAGGCAAACAGGACAACTAGTCAAATCCTCCAAGGGCTCCTTTGAGAGATACTTAGCAAGAACAGCCAAGGATAACCATAAAGCCTTTTACAGCTATAGGCATAATCTAAAATGTTGGACCAGAGCATGTGCAGAACTAATGGCCAATGGTATCACACACACACACACACACACACACACACACACACACACACACACACACACACACACACACACACACACACACACACACACACACACTGACCCCACAAAGATAGCAAACCTGCTAGTGGATAGGTTTGGCAAAAATGTCACCCCCTTATCCCCTCCTAACTTACAACAAACCTTCCTCCAACTCCCCCCTTACATAACTGAAGAGCAGGTCCTCAAACGCTTGTCCAAGGGAAAAAAAACACAGCTTCTATGGGACCAGACGACATCCCAGGCTGACTTCTAAACAGGCTAAATACATGAACTAGCATCACCACTAAGCATCCTTTTCAATCATATCCTAACCACAGGCTTTGTTCCTGTGGAATGGAGAACAGCAACAGTTATTCCCCTCCACAAAGGTGGCCTAGCAACAGACCCAGGGAATTACAGACCCACAAGTCTGACCAGTCTCATCTGCAAGGCCATGGAACATATCATTATGGACCTCATAAATAAAGATATAGGTGACCTCCAAACCCTGGATCATACCCACTTTGGCTTCATGAAGGGCAGATCCTGTCTGTTAAATCTGGTGGATGTCTTTGAAAATGTGACCAAGGCCAATGACGATGGCAAATCTGTGCAGACATCATACCTCGACCTAGCAAAGGCTTTCGACACAATCCCACATTCAGGCATTACTGACAAACTTAGCAAACTGAATGCAAACCTCTTTGTTGTAAGATGGGTTGCCAACTGGCTCACAAACAGACACACACTATCAAAGTGGGTGACTCCACATCAAGAAGCAGATCTGTTACCAGTGGGGTGCCACAGGGGTCAGTGCTGGGCCCCCTACTGTTTGGTACATACTTCTCAGAAATTCAGCTCAAAACTAAGGGGTTGTGGCTGACCAAGTTGGCAGATGACTACAAACTAGGCACAATCACTGAATCCCCAAAAGAAGTCAGTATACTCCAGGAGAATCTCACACAAACCAATGACTGGTATATTAGTCATGGTCTCAAACTGAATGCAAAGAAATGCATCATCATTCCCTTCACACAATCAAATAAACAACAATACCCTAAGTACCCATGAAGCAGTAAGTGACCTGGGTTCACTTTTTGACTGCGACCTTAACTTCAACCACCATGTATCTACTATAGTGAGGACAGATTTCCACGTAGTATACTTGATTAGTAAAGGCATTGCCTCAAGAGCAAAAGAAGTTATAACCCCCCTATACTCAGCACTTATCCAACCCATAATTTAGTATAATGCCCCTTTTGGCATGTGCTATACTTTTTCATAAAGATCTTTATACCCTGGACTTTGAACCCCCCTTTTCTTAATTTTTTTTTTTTTTATATGCAGTTGAAAGGATGAAGCAATAATATCTGCTTTATTTCACAATCTGTGTTTGGGAGACAAGCGTACTATCTGCATTTGAAGGGGTATTTTTTTATCAGCAGTTTTGTATACATAAACACATGTATGTAATTTACAACACACACATTATATATATATATATATATATATATATATATATATATATATATATATATATATATATATATAGTCTTGTGTCTTTCAGCTTTTCCCGGTTAGGGGTCGCCACAGCGGAACTCTGGTCC